>NC_135497.1:335703420-335713420 GCF_052857255.1 Amblyomma americanum
AAACATTAGATAGCAACAAAACGGTGGGAGTCATCGAATGGGCAGTCCCATTCCAAGTGGCTTAGCAGTGGCTTTCCGAGCTTTCTAAGCAGAGGAGTCGGTAGCCACGACTACCATGACAAATGTGTAAAAACTGGCACGTGCTATAATGGTCTTCGTAGGGCTGGTTATGCAATCCAGCCTCTCGGTACGGTGACAAAGGAGACGTGCTGAGCGGTGTGTTTGCAAACATCGAGGTGTTTGCAACATCAGCTAGCCGCAGCTGTTTTCCTTGTCGCAGGTGCCTGATGCTGCATGAACTTCGTCCAAGGAGCGCTTAGAGAGGCAGCTGGAGGTCCGCTGCTGCCTCACCCTTGTAAACTGAGGAATGTGAAACGAAACCACGTGGGCACACAAAGCGCACAGCCGCGAGGGACCTCAAGACGTACCGAAACTCAGCTGGCCACCTGTTGTGCAGCCAATTACAGGCTTTCTTTGGCTTGCTTTCTTTGGCTTACAACATTCAGGATGTCTTTTTGACCATCTTCCCCGCATGATAAAGGTGCATTAGCGGTTTCAGAACAATACTTATACACTTCGATATTTATCAAAAACGTTACCTTCACGCATGGTTGTCAGCCTCAGTGATTTGCGACTCCTTTTTGCTTATTTCGTCATGACACTTGTACTTGCAAGACTGGCCTCTAAAGAGGATGTAGGCTGTGTAGCTCTACAGGTATCTGCAATTAAAAACGACCTCTGTGTTTTCCCTCTCAAATCACACACTAAGCCAATTAAAAAAATAATGGGACAGAGCAGCGCCCTGTACAAATGCCTCGCACAACTTCGGGCTCCAACAGAGCTGGTCTGAAAGATTGTAGTCAAGCAAACCGATTATGAAGCAATCTCGGAACAAGCCTATCTTCAGTAGCAGATGGTGCGAACTCTTAGTGCTTAACCACTGTATGGACAGCACTGCAAAAAAAAAACGGTCTCGCCCAGCTGCTACATCCAGCGGTAGAAACAGGCAGATTCATATAGCTTGAGTGGATGTACGAAGTGGTCGGTGAATGCCTTCTCGACAACTGATGTGGCCATAAAGTCTACTTTCAGCCTGCAATGTCAATGCAAGAACTGTTCTTGCTTGCGGCCCCATGCAGTGCAGCATGGACTTCGAAACTTTTACTGCAGGATATTCGTTGTGTCGACCTTTAACATCCAAGGCATACTGCACCTTTATTGAGAGCACTCTTGTAGAGCCCTTTAAAAACGATAAATGTATATTAGCTTCGTGAGGCATTCATGTCACGAAGTGCTTTACATATGAATACAATAAGCTTCATAAGCCAAGTGTTGCACCAAGCAGAAATGTTATTAATGTCACACTTAAGAAAAATAGTATCGGATAGGGTGCACAGGTCTCAGGCTGTTTGCCAATGATTGCGACATACTAATAGATGATGTTATGACATCACGATGATAATTAATATAGATTATGAAGAGAGGTCCTAATACAGGCCATTGAGGAACACCTGATGTTATGATGACAGATTAGTTATTGTTATTAGCTGCAGTGCATGCGATCACACAAAAACAAGCCTTCTTAATAGGTCATTCTACACATTTAGTTTACTAATTCTTAAAGGGACATTGAGGAGAAATCGAAGGTGGCTTGTTTAGACAGAATACCAGGGTCTGTATTCAGAGTTTGTGTCACAATAAAAAGCGTCATATTCTGCCGCAGCGGCCACACCTGATTAATTGCAATGCCTGCAAGATGTCCGTACTCCCTGGCTTGGCAAGCCCGCCATCAAAGACTTGCAGATGCTAACCTTCGTCAGCGTCGTCGCAAGGAAGATGAGGACAACCCTTCCCATCAAGCAGCACTGCCTTGAGTGGCTGAAAGAATCCCAAAAATCAGATTGTGTGTGCTTGTATCTCCGAGAAATCTGCACAAAAGAAAGGCCTTCTCGACGAGATTTACCCCTTGAAGTGAGATCCTTCTACGAGCGTCGTCAACAGCTCACAGTAGAGGACGATCTGCTACTCTACGCAGCCTGTGTTGTTGTCCCACTCACGTGCAGGAAAGAAATTTTGGACCTTTTGCACGAAGGTCATTTTGGTCACTTTACTGACATGCAAGTTCCACTTACGCTTCACATGCCAAGCACAGAGCACGCGTTTCAGAGGTGGAATGTGTGAGTAGACACAAGTCAAGCAACACTTCACAGCCTATTACAGAAGTATTCGCTTTCATAAGCACATACGGCAACTATCCGAGAGCGTAGACGCATTCTACTTTGCCCTGCGTTGGAAAGTAAAGAAGCTTTAACTTTGGGTCTTTAACTGTCGAGGACAGGCTGGAAATTGACGGCTTTGTTGTTGGCCTGCTCGACGCCAAGCTTTCAGAACAGCTGTGTTGCTTGCCAGATCTGAATCTTGACAAAGCATTTTTGCATGCTTGCTTGCACAAGGACGCGCAGAAGGAAAGAAAGGAAAGGGCACAAGATGGGTCTCTGACTGTGCACGCTGGCACGTGCATCACAAATTCATTCCAACAGAGACACGTAAAAAAGCATAGAAGAAGCTTTTCAACTTTTGTGGACCCGAAGCTCATGTGCATGCCTTCTGCCGACGACGCCAGTGAAACGTCCTGGCTGGAGGAGACGGGGGAGACATCTGCTGGACTGCTGGTGGAGGAGCATAACAGCATCGGCAGCGTGCTGACACAGCCAGTCAGTTGGCCTGCCAGTATGCAGGCTGCACATTACCCTCTTTTCAAGGTGCTTCTGATAAATACCATTTGCAGTAGCGCCATACAGTCACAGTTCTTTACCAATGTCCACAAAAGTTTCTTTTAGATCCGGCATATTGACACGTTGTGCAAGCTTTTTCCCTCTTACAGCAGGAGCCGTGACAAGGCTCACGTGCACATTGAGTTCACTGAAACAATGCTGCATTTGTCATATCACTGAGTGCAACTGCTTTTATGTACTGCTGCTCCCCTCAGACGTTGCAGCAAACACCTTGCATATTGCACATCGTGCTGTGTCGTATGACAAGTGTACATTTAGTCCGTTTCCCCTCCGACAGGAACCCGCCAGCAGCAGCTCACTGCACCACCCGCATCGGCAGTTCCAGGCCGTCCATTGCGGTGGAGGAAGTAGCAGGACGAGGAGGTGGACGAGCTGCTTATGGAGACAAGGCGCACAGCAGACCTCGCTAAGGCACGCAACAGGCAGGATGCCGAATTTTTAGGCACGCCTCCTGGAGGTATGGGCTGACAGGATGCACCACATTTTGTGCAACAGAAGCTGCGCAATGCAACGTAATGTTGCTACGTCCACCGTTCCAAACCTGTGCTTAACCTCACTGTGACCGCCTTTTGTGGGATATGGCGCAGTATATTTCAGCAGGTGATCTATATATACCATGGAAGTGAAATGAGCCTTGAATGTATTAGGAGCTAAAATTTGCTATTGAACTTTCCTGTATGTGGAACACCTCAACGAGGCTGCTGCAGACAGAAGGCGGCTAAGGGCCCTCTCACACTAGCCCGACACGCCGCCGACGCCGACCTGACAAAGACACCAAAGATCGGCCAACCCGGTCGGCAGACCTTGTCTGTGGCAGACCAAGCTGTCACACTAGGCCGACAACGACGCCAACGCGTCCGACTACCAGATGTCTTCGTAGTGTGACATGCTTTAACGCCCGCGACGCCGACAAAACCTGTCTGCCAACCGCGTCGTCGCGAGATCGGTTGCCGAGCAAAAACATTCACCAGACACGAACACGATTCCGCTATAGAACTGTTTCTTTACGTTCATAACAAGCTCTGGGATAGATGAATGTCCGAAAAGGTATCATTACTGAGGTTCGTTGGCCAATGCCAAGGTGCTGGTTGAAGTGATAACTACGATACAAGCAAATTTTATCCTATAGCCGCCTGCTGCTGCTGCTTCATGCAAGTCGCCTGGCGTCTTCTAGATCCGCTGCTGAAGCCGTCCCGGAAATCGAGCATAACTTTATTTTATTATGGGACTGGTTGGCAGTAAAGGGGTGACTAGGGAAGTTCCTTTATTACTGCGCTGGCTAGTTCCAAAGCGCCCTGAGCTGCGGGATCGATGCGAAACCAGCTAGGATTAGCGGCGAGTACGGCAGCCGGGAAGCAGCGCAGTTCATCGCCCTGGCGCTCCCGCAGGCGGCGTCGTTGACGAAAGCGCGGCTGTTGCGCAGGCATGCTGTCGTTGCTCGAATATTGTAGGCGCCCTTTCTGATAGCATGGCTTTTTTGCCTTTTTTTGGTGCGAACGTAAAGTAAACCGAGCCTGGTCGCCGGCAGGCCAGCCTGTACCCCGTCTGCTGCCGTAATAAAAATCAGCGTAAGATTGGTTTTCACGTAAGCAATAAACGATGACACAGAGAAATGTGACAAATGTATCATTTCTGAAGATCGTTGATCAACGCCGAGTTGCTGGTAAAAGCAACAACTTTGATACGAGCAAAATTTCTCGCCAGAATCGCCTCGCAAGCTGCCGCTGGCCCGCCTTTGCGGTCCGGCTTGCCTGTCGACCGCAGCGGTCCGCTAACTCCGCAGCCGAAGGTGTCGCGGAAATTGACTTTAATTTTAGTTTATGGTGCGATTATACAGTTAACAGCAAAGCGATATTCAGAGCTACTCGCGAAGCGGCGTCCACTGCGCCAGGCAGCAGCGCAGTTCGTCGCCTGGCGGGGCAGCGGGCGGTGCCGTTGCCGAAAGCTCGCTACTAGCGCAAGCATGCTTTGTCGCTACTCATTGATAGCAGGCGGTCTGTCTGATGATATGGCTATTTTGTCTTTTCTGGTGCGAACTTCAACACCAAGCCAAGCAGTAATCAGACTGCTCCGGGTGGCAAAGCATACGCTTTCAGCTCGAGTACTTGAGTCGAGCGGCGCAGCGATGCTTGCTGCTCCGTGTGTCCCAGCTTGCAGTGCGGCTGCAGTTCGCAAGCAGCGACCGGTGCAGCGCGCCGGCCGAGTTTTCGCACATGGGTCGCCTGCCTTATTTCTGTCGCGAGTGTCACACTGCAGAGTGGTTATCAGCACCTCTGGAGCCAACGAATCCGCTGTTCTCCTTGGCGTCGTGGGCACATCAGTAGCTTCGCATTCCAGAGGTTCCTAGTTCTAATCCGCGTTGTCGAAAAGTTTCTTTTTTCTTTTTATTATTTTAGCCTTAAATAATCTCTTCCGTCCTGTTTATCCTCGAGCGACTGGATTTATTTTTCGAGCCATGCCTTTCTGACCCAGCAATAAGTGCCGCTCAATACTGCGCTCCACTCAGCCTAGGTTCATAATCACGATTGTTAATGAGTTTGTTTTACTATGGTGGGATTTATTTAAAAGAGTTAAAAATGAAGTGTCCCGGCAGATGAATTTTGCATAGCAGGAAATGACAAAAGAAAAGTGAGAACGAGAAAGGACCAAGTCGGGGGGAGGTCTCGCATGCTGTCTCGCTTGTGTGACATGGGAGTTGCCGGACCATCGGCCAACTGCCGTCTTGTTGGAGACCTGGCGCCGACAGTCGGCCGACTGTTTTAGTCGGCGCAGTGTGACATAGAGCTCGACATCACGACGACATGGTTTTCGCAGACCAAATTGGCCAACTGTTGCCGGCCCATAACAGCCACTATGTCAGACCCCAGTAACAACAGTGCGGGACGCGAGAAGGGAAATGGCGCGTCTGCACGAGCAGCTTGTACTGGCCATCTCCTTCATGGTGGTGCTGCTGCAAAACCAGCTACAGGCGCCATCAACATAAGTTTTTTTTTTTATTGTTTTGAATCTTGTTTTCTGGCACACTTTTTTTTTGCAGCCTTCTGCAAGACGTAGGAGGTGTGGTTTTTTTCTTACGGTACCTTTTTACCTACTGCAAGACGCAGAAGGTCTGTAATAATTTCTAGTCGAACTGTGTGTATTTTTGAAATGGTGCCTTTTTACCTTCTGCAAGATAGAGAAGGTGTGTGATACTCTCTAGTCAGTGTGTGACGCAGAAGGCATATGATGTTCTCTAGTCAGGTTGTTTTTGCATATTTGTAATGGTGCCTTTTTAAATTTTGCAAGATGGAGATGTCTGACATCTAGTAAGTCTGTATCTGCTTTTTTCTGATGTTATTGTTTTACTTCTGCAAGATGCTGTAGTTTTAATGGCCTAACTATGGAGCTGCTGCCGTGGGACTTTTCATGCAGTATTGCCTGCATTGTAACAAGCTGCATGGTTTGTTCGGCTCGGCATGACTGTGCTCCATGTTTTGCTGTTCAATGAAAACCTCCACAAGCATACCACCTAACTGATGTAACTGTGATGTTTACACGTCTCTATATATGTATGAGGACTTTTTGCTAATGCTGCATTCATTGCGAGCACTGCGACTTGCATTGAGTGCCATGCACTTAGGGATGCACCATTTTCATTGAAACTGCTGCACTCTTCATCATATGCAGTGATAATGGCCATTTGTAATGTAATAGTAATACCTTTATTTTCCATCATAGTGATGGGGGAGGTAGGAAGAAAAAACTGGGCACTTGGCTTGGCGAGGCTCCCTCCCCTCCAGCAATAATAAAAATGTGAGAAAGAGGCATCAGCAAAAGTGTAGCATGTGCAGAAAATAAAGGTGCACTCGACGACACATTATAAACATGGATTGTGCTCGAGATTCACAAACAAAATTGAGGACATTAGCACGAAACATTCGCAGAAATTTGGTTCTTCAAAAAAAGTGAGGTCAATATTCATGCAAAAAAAAATAGATAAGCGAACAAAAAAGGACCCATTTTGTTCCCACTATCCCTAAAACAGTTAGTCAAGTGAAAGTTCAGAGCTTTAAACACATGTCGAACTTTTGCACTCTGAAAATAAGGAAATGCAAGAATACAAATGCCACTTTTTAGATTACAAAACACAGGTCTTACATGTAGAGAAATTAATGATGAATCACAATCACAGAAAATAAAACGAACAAAAACATTTCCTACTGGAACATATCTGGAAAATATCAGGAAACAGGTTCAGCCCTCTATAAAGCTAATCTGATATCAGGTTTCATTGCTTGCTGGAGTTGAAGGCCATGTTTAATTAGTAAATTCATCAAGTTAGGAAGGTGATCTCATAATTTGTGCAAAATAACTCTTTATTCCAGATATGTGTGTTATGGGCAGGATAATGCATAACTTTTCTCTGTAAGGAAGCTAGTTGTTCAGAAACTGCATTCTTTTAATTTTGTTTTTATAGGCTGAAGCTAAGTGGTAAGCGTACATATCATATATGGCCATTATGTTATGTTTCTGAAAGAGCGGAAAAGACGGATGGTCATCAGGAGCGCTGGAAATATTTCTTAGCATTTTTTTCTGCAGTCCATATATTTTATGCATGTTACTTAGGGTTATCGTTCCCCTGGCAAAGTGACAATATTTTATGTGCGAGTAGAACAATGCGTGGTGTAACAGAGTTTTAACCTTGGTAGGGAAGATAAGTTTGTTTATATTAGTCAAGCTAACGAGTCATGACAACTTCTGTAAAATATGATCCACTTGGGCATCCCATGACATCTGTTAAGTGCAGACGACACCAAGTATTTTAAATGAGCTTACAATTTCTAGGAATTATTATGGCAGATATCTTTATCGAAGAATACATTTGTATTTTTTGAACGAAAGGTAACGGCTTTTGTTTTATTAGCGTTTACGTTGAACTTGTTTCATTTAGACCATTCTTCAATACTTATGAGTGCTCTGTTTGCCTGGTTAATTACTTGATTGGGCAAAGTGGCAGAAAATAGTAATGTCGTGTCTTCTGCATAAATAAAAGAATTTTGGCTACATTATCTATATCAACGCTTTGGTACATGTTAAAGGTTTTGTAGTCATGTAAAACCTATTATGTAGTGCTTACTGAGCATTGCGCTACTTGTGTACTACGTTTGTGCACACTCTGCAAAATTGGGCTTATTGCCTGCACAAGCTGTGCACAAGCTGTAATAATTACCAGTTGAGCTTGTAGTCTTGCAATCTGCTTTTATCATGTCAGCATTACACTTTGTGTTGCCCTTGACAAGACATGTGGAATTATTGTCAATGTTATGGCATGCAATATGTTTTGCTAATGCGTGTGCTCATGTGACCACCTGTGTGAAATGGTGCAGTATGCACTAAATAAAGATTCGGTGGAACTTTATGATTTCATCAAACATTGCCATCCTTGCTTCAACATTACACTATTTATTCACGTGCTTTGTCATGCAAACAGCGAGCACAGGTGGCTCTCCACACAGCACAGGCAGGCTGCAAGATGACGGCAGTGGAGGGGCAGCTGGGTCCACACGGGAAACGGCATAGGAGGGTCCATGAAGATGCTTTTGGCTTGCTGGAGGAATTGTTTCGGCTCGAATTTCAAGTGGCGAACGAGACTGAAGTGGCTGGGCGGGGAATTCTATGATGATGTTGCAGCTGGTGTGCATGCTTGCTTCTTTGCCACTGCTGGCTTCCAGACACACAGCGCGAACAAAAAACAAAAAAAGCTGCCTCTTCCCTAGCTGTAGCCAAAACAACCACGACATACACACAATCATTGGCTGGACACTGCCTTGCCTGCAAAGGCTTGGCCAGCGAGTTCATTGCCTAGGTTATCGCCCGTGCAACTGTACCAGTCGCTGCTGGAGACAGTTTCTTTGCAGCTGGCTCACATGTGCACGCGCAGCTTTCCCCCGGGAATATAGGTGAGGCGGGCCATTGTCTTCAGGGGCAGGGGGCATCCTCGTTGTCCGCTGAAGTAGGGGCCTCCAAGGAGAGGTTGTGCCGCGCTGCACATGCTGCCATGATAACAGCCGCTCACTCCGGCTTGTGATGTAGCGTCTGAAACCTTTGCACAACTCAGATGTTTAGGCAAGCACCGCTGAAATGACACCTTTGGAAGCTCATGTTGATGTAAACGATTCACTGCTATTTCCAACACGCCACAAGTGCCGTACAAAGGCCTTCTGGCTTGGTTTGAGCCTGGAATACTATGCATTTGAACAATGCCTTATGTGCCTTGTGTTTCTGCTGCATTCAGTAACAACACAGGGGCAACTCGCACAAGGCGTATGTATCGTACCGCAATGCGTATTCCTAAGTGCAACGAGCACGCATCATTTTTGTAGCTTCAGTGCATGCGGACCACTGTAGCTCGATATATGTCACCGAGACAGGGCTTTCTTACTGCTTACCCAGAAGAAACTCTCCGTCCTCCAACATGCACCCGCCGTGGTGCTTCAGTGGTTAAGGCGCTCGTCTGCTGAGCCGGTGTGCCCGAGTTCGAACCCGACCGCGGCGACCGCGTTTGGATGGAGGCGAAACGCAAAAGGCGGCCGTGTACTGTGCGATGTCAGTGCACCTTAAAGATCCCCAGGTGGTCGGATTCGTTCTGGACACCTCCACTAGGCAACTTTTCCTTCCTTTCTTCTTTCACTCCCTCCTCTGTCCCTCCCTTACAGAGTGGTTCGGGTGTCCGCTGAGATAGGTGAGGAAGTTACTGCGTCATTTCCTTTCCTCAAAAATCAATTTTCATTTTCCTCCAACATGTATCTCACCACCTCAAATCGCAGCCACAAGTAGCGCCAGGCGAATGCGTCGTGGCACGAGCCGGGGCAGCGGGTCTGCGGCCAGGATTCGAAGGTTGGAGTCGCAGACTTGAAAGAAAACAGATACCACACAGGTTTAGGCACGAACTTCCGCTGTACTTGACACGACCACCGTGCAGTGTCCCTGTCCAGGCGACACTCGCGTCGAAGCAACTCGACCGGCAAACCAAAAGCGTCTTCGCGGACTCTTCTCGATACTCGCGCCGCCGCAGCACGCTGCTACGTTTGTCGCCATTTTCCCTCGCAAAGATTGTGGGCGTACTATAGGGACTACGTTTTTTGCTTGCAAGTTTCAGTCACATTCAGCCCGCCTAATGAAGTGCGCAACGTCATCACTGCAGCAGTGTTCATTACGTGAATAGA